>NC_037674.1:50570798-50604506 GCF_003255815.1 Theropithecus gelada
AAAAAAAAAAAAAAAAAAAAAAAAGAAACACGAAACATAACAGACTCGCAGCAATGAGCTTATGTGGTGCAGGCAATAAGTTCTCAAGATTCTTAGCCTGGCAGCCACAGCCCACACCAAGGCTGGAGTGCAGTGGAGCGATCTCGGCTCACTGCAACCTCCACCTCCCAGGTTCAAGCAGTTCCCTGACTCAGCCTCCTGAGTAGCTGGGATTACAGGCGTCCGCCACTACACCCAGTTAATTTTTGTATTTTTAGTAGAGACAGGGTTTCACCATCTTGGCCAGGCTGGGCTCAAACTCCTGACCTCATGATCCACCCGCCTCGGCCTCCCAAAGTGCTGGGATTACAGGCGTGAGCCACCGTGCCTGGTGCCACAGCCCCATCTCTAGTTGGCCCAGAGCTCGCTCTCTATTTTACCTCTACAGGTTTCCCGTTACCTTTGAGCCTTAGGGGACTATTTATTTTACCCAAGCATATTTTGTTCAGAGAGAGAGAGAGAGAGAGAGAGTGTGTGTGTGTGTGTGTGTGTGTGTGAGAGTGAGAGAGTGTGTGTGTGTGTGTGTTTTGAGGTCTCTGTTGCCCCAGGCTGGAGTGCAGTGACGTGTGTGTGTGTGTGTGTGTGTGTGTGTGTGTGTGTGTGTTTTGAGGTCTCTGTTGCCCCAGGCTGGAGTGCAGTGACGCGATCTTGGCTCAATGCAGCCTCCGCCTCCCGGATTCAACCAATTCTCCTGCCTCAGCCTCCTGAGTAGCTCGGATTACATGTGTGTGCCACCACGTCTGGCTAAGTTTGTATATTTTAGTAGAGACAGCTAGGATTACAGGCGTGAGCCACTATGCTGGGCCCCTTGCCTCACTTTAAAGAAGCTTGGCTGGGCGTGGTGGCTCATGCCTGTAATCCCAACACTTTGGGAGGTTGAGGTGGGTGTATCACTTGAGGTCGGGAGGTCGAGACCAGCCTGGCCAACATGGTGAAACCCCATCTCTACTAAGATACAAAAATTAGCCGGGCAAGGCAGAGGTTGCAGCAAGCCTAGATCGTGCCACTGCACTTCAGCCGGGACGATAAGAGCGAGGCTCTGTCTCAAAAAAAAAAAAAAAAAATGCTGGGCATGGTGGTGTGTGCCTGTAATCCCAGCTACTCAGGAGGCTGAGGCATGAGAATCACTTGAACCCAGGAGGTAGAGGTTGCAATGAGTCTAGATCGCACCACTGCACTCCAGCCTGGGAGACAGAGCAAGACTCCGTCTCAAGAAAAAGAAAAAAAATTTAAAATTAAAGAAGTCCAACCTTGCCACTCTACCCAGGCTGAGCTCATTTTCCCGTCGTCTCCAGGACACATCTTGGCCCTCGGCACATTCTGCCTTATGCTATCTGGAGTAGTGGACTGAGAGAGATTCTCTGAGACACAGAACTTTCTTTTTTTGAGACGGAGTCTCGCTCTGTTACCCAGGCTGGAGTGCAGTGGCACAATCTCGGCTCACTGCAACTTCCGTCTCCTGGGTTTAAGAGACTCTCCTGCCTCAGCCTCCCGAGTAGTTGAGATTATAGGCACATGCCACCACGCCTGGCTTTTTTTTTTTTTTTTTTGTATTTTTAGTAGAGATAGGGTTTCACCATGTTGGTCAGACTGGTCTCAAACTCCTGACCTTGTGATGCGCCCGCCTCGGCCTCCCAAAGTGTTGGGATTACAGGCATGAGCCACCGCGCCCGTCCAAGACATAGAACTTTCAGTGTTAAAAACTAGAAAGTCGCCGGGTGTGGTGGCTCACACCTGTAATCCCAGCACTTTGGGAGGCCTAAGTGGGAGGATCACTTGAACCCAGGAGTTCGAGACCAGCCTGGGCAACATAGCGACACCCTGTCTCTGCAAATTAAAAAAAAACTTAGCTGGGCATGGTGGTATGCACCTGTGGTTCTCACTACTCAGGAGGCTGAGGTAGGAAGATTGCTTGAGCCTGGACAGTTGAGGCTGCAGTGAGCTATGATCGTGCCACTGCACTCCAGCCTGGGTGACAGCGAGACCCTGTCTCAAAAAAAAAAAGGAAAGTTCAGGCATGTTGTTTACCCTTCATGAAACTTTTGAGTTATCTCCCTAGATTTTGAGCTCCGAGAGCAGTGGTTCTCAACCAGGGGACATTTGGCTGTCATCTGGAGGCATTTTTGATCGTCAAAACCCAGATGGGGTTGCTAGTGGCATCCTGTGAGTGGAGGCCAGGGAAGCTGCTAAACATCCATCTGTACACAGGACAGCCCCCACAATAAAGAATTACCTAGCCCAAATGTCAGTAGCACCAAGGCTGAGAAATCCCATCCTGAAAGGACCATACTCTAGCCCTTTTAGTGGCTAGTATAGTCCTAGGCATGTGAACAGTCAAGATATGATGAAAGATGGTATTTGTATGGACTGGAGTATCAAGCAAGGCTGGACCCCCAAAGGGCTGGAGGCGTGGCCAGGACAGGGCCACTTTGGCTTCTGGATTCCTGTGGCAGGGACCTTTTCCTAGGACTCCCTGGCCAATGTGGGGCTATGAACAGCACTGAGTATGCCCCTAAGTGACCTTGGGGTGCTCTGTGACCCTCAGTCGCTGCTGGAAACAACATGGAAGACATCTTTGGGGAGCTTTTGCTGCAGCTGCACCAGCAATACCCAGGTGATATCGGCTGCTTTGCCATCTACTTCCTGAACCTGCTTAACCTGAAGCCTGGGGAGGCCATGTTTCTGGAGGCCAATGTGCCCCATGCCTACCTGAAAGGAGGTGAGCCACATTTCAGCAGTGAGCCCCACTGCCATCCCTGCTGGGCCCTGTTTCCCTGTCTGGACAAAAGGAGAAGGGTGGTCAAGGAGACCCCTAAGGACCTTGCAGCTCTGACCTCTGAGGGTTCCTGGGCTCAGCAAGCAACAGCTGGTAGGGATGTTGAATGCATTTAGCATTGAACACGCCTTGAATCCTGCCACCAAGCCTATGATGCCATGCTACTGATTTTAAGCCCTGCCAGTCAGTGTGGGAACCATGATTTGAACATAGACTATACTGAATCAAAGCTGTTGTTCTATGTCACAGCCTTTGTATGTCTGTCCTATCTACCCAGGGATTTTTACACTAAAATATGCATGTTGCCACAGAAGGATGCCACCTTTTGACCGTTGGCTGCTTATCCACACATGCCTCATGCACAGGATCCTGTCGTAGAAGTGGGAGACTACAGAGTTGGGGCTTCCCAACCCCCAGGGGTTAACATGGCTCCCCTCTGACAGTAACGGGTGACCTGTCACCTGTTTTTGGTATTTGATATCTCAGCCCCATTCTCCCAGAGAATACAATTCATGGAAATTTTTGCCTAACTTGGCATGGGATTCATGGAGCTCAGGTTAGGAGGCCCACAGCTGGAGAGCCAAGGCATACTTCATCAGCTTAGCACATGACGACTGTCTCTCCAGACTGCGTGGAGTGCATGGCGTGTTCAGACAACACAGTTCGTGCTGGCCTGACACCCAAGTTCATTGATGTGCCAACCCTGTGTGAAATGCTCAGCTATACCCCTAGCTCCAGCAAGGACAGGCTCTTTCTCCCGACACGGAGTCAGGAAGACCCCTACCTCTCAATCTATGACCCCCCTGTACCAGACTTCGCCATTATGAAGATGGAGGTGAGTGAGGGGCCATGATGGGTGTCCTTTGTGTGCCATGAAAATCTCTGGCAAGGGTCACGATGTAGAGGACACCTGGGGCTGGGTTTCCTGTCAAGCCCACTTGGTGGAGGGTGGCCCCAGGGCCTGCCCATTCCTCCCTATACCAACGACCAGGCCTCTATGCTGACTGAGCCTGGGTTGTGGGAGAAGGTGGCAGAGCTCTCCTTTGTGCCTTGGGGACTGTCCTGGGCCCATGAGCTGATGAGAGCAGAGTCTGAGCTGCATTGCCTTATCGTTTCTTCCTGCCTAGGTCCCTGGCTCTGTCACTGAATACAAGGTCTTGGCACTGGACTCTGCCAGTATCCTCCTGGTGGTACAGGGGACAGTGATAGCCAGCACACCCACAACCCAGACACCAATCCCTCTGCAGCGTGGTGGCGTGCTCTTCATTGGGGCCAATGAGAGTGTCTCACTGAAGCTTACTGAGCCGAAGGACCTGCTGATATTCCGTGCCTGCTGTCTGCTGTAGAGGCTGCAGCCTCCCTAGCTCTCCTCTGCCAGCCACCCTAAATTCCAGCCAGCCTTGCCTCCTGAGGCCCAGCTCAAGCCCCCTTCCTTGCTCTGGACTCCTTAGGTATATCCTAGAAGAGCTGGGGTGGAGGAGGGAGCGTGAAGATAGTGACTCCTGAACACACCCAGGTAGAACCATCTTCTTTGGGGATGAAAGGCCTGTGTAAGGGGTCTGATACTCCCTTTGTCTTCCCTCTCTACTCCTCACTACACCTGAGCCAGGCTCTTGCCAACTCTGTTCCAGCCTATGGCTTTAGGCTAGCTGGTAAAATATGTGACCCAGCCGGGTAATTTCTAAGAACAGGGTTCTAGTGCTGGGACTGCCCATTTCCTCAGCTGCAGAGGAGGAAAGGGAAAGGGTAGGCCTGTGGACTAACACTGTTTACATCCTTTTATTCTGTCAAAGCAATTAAAGGTCACTTGTGTCGAGGCTGTGGAGTAATGAGCACTCAGCCTTTGGGGTACCTGTTCTAAAGTGGGCCAAAAGAGCCCTCCCTGCATGATGCCCCAGTTTTTGCTTTATTCCTACTTCATACAGCTTCCTGGGGGTGGGCAGGCTACACTCCAGAACGCTGGTATGGGAAGGAGTGGGAGAGGAAGCCAGCTTTGGCCTCAGAGGCACAGCTTGCAAGCAGCCCTACACAGAGGTGGCTCAAAGGATACACCAGTCACCAGTGCAAGACTCTTTGCTCCTGTTTTTCAATTGGCCCTAGAGAAGGGGTCAGCAAACCAGGCAGGCAGGCCAGTTCTGGCCATACCTGTTCATTTCCATATGGTCTGGCTGCTTTCAAGCTACAGTGGCAAAGTTGAAGAGTTGCACTGGACTATACAGCCTGCAAAGCTGAAACTATTGATCGTCAACCACTTCTCTAGAACATACTCAACTGTTGCAGATTACAGGGACTCAGGAACCGAATTAGACAATTTTCACGGTGAGGAGAAGCCCAGTTAGCTTTCCTAAACTGGCAGGAAGTGCGAAGGAGGGAAATCTCTCTCAATGCCCTGCTCCAGGGGTGGGACACACCTGCAAGAAGCTGTCAGCTGTCTGCTGCTGCTGAGGTTTCTGACGTGCAATCATAGATCCTGTCACAACAGGCTAATCACTTAGTCCACTGGCTCCTTCCTGTGGGATAAAGGTTTAAATTCATACAAAAGAATCTTTCTGGGCTTCTGCCCACACTAGAGTCCCTATACAATAGAGTCCCAGGAAACCACCTTCAAAAATCTCCTGGGTTTTGGCCAGGCGCGGTGGCTCACGCCTGTAATCCCAGCACTTTGGGAGGCCGAGGCGGGCGGATCACAAGGTCAGGAGATCAAGACCATCCTGACTAAAATGGTGAAACCCCGTGTCTACTAAAAATACAAAAAAATTAGCCGGGCGTGGTGGCGGCTGCCTGTAGTCCCAGCTACTCAGGAGGCTGAGACAGGAGAATGGTGTGAACCCGGGAGGCGGAGCTTGCAGTGAGCCAAGATCACGCCACTGCACTCCAGTCTGGGCAACAGAGTGAGACTCTGTCTAAAAAAAAAAAAAAACAAAAACCAAAAAACTGGGTTTTTTTGCCTCCAAATTTTCTTCAGCTAAAGAATAATAAATATGAGCTGGAAAGAAAGGTTCTGCTAAAGGGAACCCATTCTATAGAAGTGACTTGCAAGGGCCTATTTCACTCATGCTGTCCAATGAAAGAGGCCTGAAAGTTGTACCCACTGGGAACAGCAGAAAGGGGAGGGAGTTTCCAGAAAGAATTGCTGCAGTCAGCTAATTAAGCTATTTCTTCATTTCACGATATCCAGGATATTCTTTTTTTTTTATTTTTATTTTTTGAGACGGAGTCTCGCACTGTCTCCCGGGCTGGAGTGCAGTGGCACGATCTCAGCTCACTGCAACCTCTGCCTACTGGGTTCAAGCGATTCTCCTGCCTCAGCCTCCCGAGTAGCTGGGACTACAGGCGCCTGCCACCACGCCCAGCTAATTTTTTGTATTTTTAGTAGAGATGGGGTTTCAGTAGAGACGGGGTGACAGGATCTACGATTGCAAGTCAGGTCAGGCTGGTCTCAAATTCCTGACCTCATGATTTGCCTGCCTCGGCCTCCGAAAGTGCTGGGATTACAGGCATGAGCCATCGTGCTCGGCCAAGGCCTTTCTTTAAAATCCTGCTGCAACACAGACACAGCTCAACTAGTGTGATTGCATTTATTCTTATAAAGGTACAGAGCTGTAGAAGTACAAGCCAAGAGTTCTGCAGAGTAGTCCATAAACACCATATGGTACCACTCCTGCTGGGAGGTAAGCCTGGATACACCCTTCTCCCCAGGAAACTGTCACCTGCAGAATACCCAGCACTCAGAATTAAGGCAGTTTGGCCCTGGGCACATTGGTGGTATTTTGGTATGTGGCCACTGGCCCTAAACAACTGACCACTTCTACCCTGCCTCACTGTACTCTCCCACCAGGTCCGTCCAGCTGCTTCTACAAGGTAACACCCTCCTACATGGGGTCAGCCAGCTCAGAAACCTCTTCTTCAGGGATGGCTGCTGCTGAATATGCCAGAGTTGATTATTACAACAACAATGAAGAGGGCCTTGGTTTTGGGGTCCTACCACCCTCACCCCTAGCAGCTGCTAAACACCCAGGCCACTCTGCCCTGACCACCTCCCTGACAGAGATGTGGGTCTATACTTACCTTCCACAGCCACCTCCCAGCACGCACTGGGGTCCCTCTACCCGCGCCGATGTCTTTCTTTACACTGTGCTACATTTGATCCCTTTCCACATGTGCACTTCACCTCTGCAGACACAAGAAAGGCCTGGACATGGTCTCTGCAGATGGGGAAGGGGTTCTGGATGGAGATGTTTTTGCTCTCTACAGGCATTTGCACAAAGTGCTCAGAATGTTGGCCACCTGCGTAGAGCTGCAGAGTCCCATTCCAGAACACAGTAACCATCTGCCTCCTCTCTTCCCAAGACCCCAAGCTGGCATGACTCTTGTCTCTGTCCTATCTCCCTGCTGTGATGCTGCTAGCTGGTAGAGTAAGTCAGCCCCTAGATATTGTATATTCCTCTCAACCTTCCATGGTTTGAGAAAAACACAAAGATAGATGTCCATCAAGCACTCACAGGATTACCATTGTGAGGACAGTTGTCAGACAAATAACAAATAAGGCTGTATCTTTTTATTAGACTTTCTCATCTTCCAGTCACCCCTTGTGGTAAAGCAAAAAGAGTGTGTTGTCCCTCATATGCCTCTAGTGGTCACAGGACCACTAGGGAAAGAGACTGGATACTTTTCCATGTAGAACCTATACCCCAATCCCAACTATTGGGCTGGGAATCCTGTCTATGCCCATTCAAAGCTCACCTTGTGGGAGGATTGCTTGGGCCTGGGAGGTTGAGGCTGCAGTGAGCTGTGAATGCACCACTGCACTCCAGCCTGGGTGACAGAGACCCTGTCTCCAACAAAACAGAATGCTCACCATGGTTCTGAGTGAAGCCAAAAAAAAAAACAAAAAACCTGTTGGAAAAATTCTAGAAAGAGGCTTGGTACAGCGAAATTATGCCTGTTCCTGCTGTTTGGGCTGGGGGCTGAAAGAGGCTGTGTTACACTCAGAGGTCTGCTTAAAGCCCAATCCTGAGTATCCAGTGAGGCCCATGCTGTGACCAGAAGAATCTGGCAATAGAATGGTCCATACCGCAGTGAAGGGAGGCCCTCTACACTGGTGGACTGATTTCCTCAGGCGAGGGTCTAGGAGCTGGCTTAGGTCTCTCCTACCCTTCCTGTCTGTAAGCCTCAGTGTAGGACAAAGCCCACACAGCTGTATACCCACTCTCACCCATTGCTGCTTCTCAAAAGTTTAAAAGCTAAACAGGAAGGCACCAGACTGCTCCCTGTAGCTCCCTCTGCTGGTAATAATAAAAACTGCAGGCTTCTGGGGCCAGCCCCAGTACCTCTGACCCAATCTTTAGCTCAAAGACTGGGTGAAGAAACTCACCAAGACCAAGCAAATACAAATAAATAAATATGAACATGTCGGAACAGTTTTTCTCCTAACTAGGGAAGGGCGAACCAGAATCACTAAACTCACCCAGACAGTTGGACCAGTTGGGGATACCCCAGGTCCGAGGATTCTGGAAGCCAGGATCCTGCTGTGTCATTAAGCAACCTATGATCCATCATAGTTAGACAGGTGCAACCTGAAGAGGGACAAAAGGACTAACTTTATGCTCTCTTGAAGGACAAGCCTGCAAGCCATCTTAGAGCTAGAAATACAGCAAATGGAATTTCTCGAACTAGTCTCAAACAGTTAAATTCTTTTTTGGATTGCCAGCTATAATAAACCATAAAGTGCTATTTTCTGCCTCCATACAACACTATCTAGCACAGCCTGGGCACAAGAGCTCCCTTTTTGCCTCACTGAAGCACTATGACAAATACCAGCCAAGCTGTCTTCAAGTGTTTTCCTTGGCCACCTTTGTCACCCACCATAAGAACCAGGATTCCTCTGTCCTGCCCTTATTAAAGTGACTTCTCCAAACTCTGCTCCAACAGCACAGGAAAACTGCAGAATTCCACCTATCAGTCCACAGCGCAGATGGGGGCCTCTGGCCTGAGAAGCAACAGGTAAGGGCTACCTGCAGGTCACTTTCTAGGGGTCAGCGACTCCAGTGCTCACTGCACTCTGTGAGCTATGAGTGGCCAACAGGGCTCTGTAGGCCTCGTGGTGAGCAGGGCCTATCTTGGAGGGTAATGTCTACTGGAGGGTACAGGAGGAAGAGTCCCCAAGACAGCACCAGCAGCAGGAGCACGCTGAAGAGGCCATGGGCTTAGGGGGGATGAGGTCCAAGTCCTCGTCATCTGGAATCTCATCCAGGTGATACCCATCCTGAAGCAGCTGCCGGCTCACATCCTGGTTCACCTGCTAAGAGAAGGAGAGGAGGGAACTATAGGCCAAGATGCAAAGCAGAAATAACTGCTACTCAAAAGATAGGCCCACATTCCCTTACCAGGGCTTCCTGTCCATGTCCCATCCCAGGCCAACCCCACACATCCCAGGACTACAGGAGGAAGTGCCACCTTCTCCTACTTGTGCCTCAGTCAGCAGTAAGCCTTAGTACTGTCCAAGCTTCACTGTCACTGACCCCCAGGGGATCTGTTCTCACTAAATCCTGAGGCATTCATAAAAATATCAAGTTCCCAATTATGTTTGAAATCAATGCTCTGACTGTTCCCACTGGGAACCCAGACTAGTCCCTATCAAGGCTGAAAAATATGGGATAATGATAACAGAACAATGGGCTACCGTAGCAGAACATGGGTTACAGCGGAAGGGGGTGGTGAGCAGCTTTTTCTACACACTGCCAGTTAGACTTCTTATCCTTTGATGCCAGCAGAGCTGGGTCCCTACAAAAGTGGAATCTGTTGGTTGGTTTCATCAGTTCACTGAGCATAAGAAAAATAAGGCTGGGTGTACGGTGGCTCATGCCTATAATCCCAGCACTTTGGGAGGCCGAGGAGGGTGGATCGCAAGGTCAGGAGATCGAGACCACCCTAACACGGTGAAACCGTGTCTCTATTAAAAAACAGAAAAAATTAGCTGGGTGTGGTGGCGGGCGCCTGTAGTCTCAGCTACTCGGGAGGCTGAGGCAGGAGAATGGCGTTAACCTGGGAGGCGGAGCTTGTGGTGAGCTGAGATCACACCACTGCACTCCAGTCTGGGCAACAGAGCGAGACTCCATCTCAAAAAAAAAAAAAGAAGGCTGGGCACAGTGGCTCATGCCTGTAATCCCAGCACTTTGGGAGGCCAAGGCGGGTGGACCACTAGGTCAGGAGATCGAGACTATCCTGGCTAACGCGGTGAAACCCCATCTCTATTAAAAATACAAAAAAAAATTAGCCGGGTGTGGTGGTGGGCGCTTGTAGTCCCAGCTACTCGGGAGGCTAAGGCAAGAGAATGGCGTGAACCCGGGAGGTGGAGCTTGCAGTGAGCTCAGATCGCACCACTGCACTCCAGCTTGGGCAACAGAGCAAGACTCCATCTCAAAAAAAAAAAAGAAAAAGAAAAAGAAAAAGACATGAGGCTGGGGAAAGTGTAAGACTTCCTCTTAGACACAATCTTTGACACTCAGACATTTAAGGACGACACAATTTGCAAACTGCTCTATTCTGTGGCAGAAACTCAGAGATTAGCCAAGACTTCCAGGAGAGTAAGAAAAGCCAGTGGTGTAGAGTCAGGTCCCCAGCACTTCACCTGTCAAAGGGAATGAGCTGCAAATGCCAGGATTTTACATCCCTGTGTTTCTATCTGGGACAGTCACTCTGGAAGAACGTCCACATGGCTATCCCAGGAGTGTTTTAGCCTGAGTTTTCTTTTTTTTTTTTTTTGAGACAGAGTCTCACTGTATCGCCCAGGCTGGAGTGCAGTGGCTCACTGCAAGCTCCACCTCCTGGGTTCACGCCATTCTCCTGCCTCAGCCTGCCGAGTAGCTGGGAATACAGGCGCCCACCACCACGCCCGGCTAATTTTTTGTATTTTTAGTAGAGACGGGGTTTCACCGCGGTCTTGATCTCCTGACCTCGTGATCCGCCCACCTCGGCTTCTGTGCTGGGATTACAGGCATGAGCCACCGCGCCCAGCCTAGCCTGAGTTTTCATAGATGGAACAAATGAAGAAACAGAAGTTGTTTGGTCTGGAAGAAAGCAAGCTTGGTAGAAGATGGGCAGGGGAGAGAGAAATGCTGATCTCAGAGAGACTAGAGTGGCTGTGTGACATTAGAAAGCAGGTTAAGGACCAGTGGACCCATTCAGATTAAGGAAGATATATCTAAGAGCTACTCAAACAAAAAATTGTGTGTGTGTTGAGGGAAGGGTGGGTAGCAAGGCTCCTTGGAGGTGGTGAGTACTCAATTACAAAAAGCATTCAAGTAAGCACAGACTAGTAAACACTTAGCTGGGATCTATCAAAAGGATTCCTTTTCTAAGCTGTGGCCTAGAATACTTTATTTTAGAGTCTTATTTTAGAGACAGGGTCTTGCTATATTGTCCAGGCTGGTCTTGGAACTTCTAGACTCAAGCAATCCTCCTGCCTCAGCCTCCCTGGTAGCTGAGACTACAGGCATGTACCACCATACCCAGCTTACATGACTTCTGAGATCATTTCTAGCCCTGAGTCTATATGGTCTCCTCGATTCTCAACAGCCCTCCTTGGTCACCTATACCTCCACGGGGAGAAGAGGGCAGAGTAGAAGACTGTAGAACAGACCAGAAGTCTGGCACAGTGCTGTGCTGACAGCGGGCACCAAACAAGCATTTGACAGTGGTGGTAATGCTGCCTGCAGCCTGGCCCTGCGCAGAAAGGTGCTCTGGACTTGCCTCTGCAGAGGAATACCCGGAGGAGTATCTGGATTCCAGCTCCCCATCACTAGGAGAAGAGGAAAACAGTCAGTTCAGGGAGGTACCTGTGGCACATGACTATAAATCATAAGGTGGAGAGCATACAAGGGCATCTGGAAAACTTGTGAAGCAAAGGCCTTATACAACAGAACTCAAGCCCGAATAGGGTTCCCTCAATGGTTCTGGCAGGAATAGGGTCACTCTCACTAACAACGCAGACGTAACAGGGCAGGATGATCCACTGGACATTGGTGCTCCGAATTCTAGAGCAGCATGATTACCTATGAGTCTTCTAACCAAGCCATCCTGGGAAGGGATATTGTTCAGAAGAGAACAGCCCTGGAATATACATGAAGGGCCTTGGAGGAGACAGGGAACAAGCAAAGGCATCAAGCGATCTTCAGTTCCAGCCAAGCTGCTTCCCAAGGGGGTATTTCCAAGGGGAGCACTCACCTGTCAGAGTCGAGGGACACCAGGTTTTCATCTGGACTCTGGCTAAGAGCAGTATAGCCCTTGTTAAACTTCACTGACCTGAGGGGAGATAGGGGAGAAGAGACCAAGCATAGATGAAAGCATAGGCATTTCACAGGGATAGCCAGAGTCCTTGCCCTGAAGGAGAAAGAATTGACTGCACTACTGACTTGCCTTCTCCCTGGTCACAGCCACCACCACCTGCAGCTCCATGTATCTGGCTACAGTGCCTCAGAATGTGTACGTTCTCATTCTTTTTTTTTTTTTTTTTTTTTTTTTTTGGAGACAGAGTCTGGCCCTGTCACCCAGGCTGGAGTGCAATGGCGCCATCTTGGCTCACTGTAATCTCCACCTACTGTGTTCAAATGATTTTCCTGTCTCAGCCTCCCGAGTAGCTGGGACTACAGGCGTGCCCAGCTAATTTTGTATTTTTAATAGAAACAGGGTTTCGCCATGTTGGCCAGGCTGGTCTCGAACTCCTGACCTCAAGTGATCCACTCGCCTCGGCTTCCCAAAGTGCTGGAATTACAGTCGTGAGCCACCACGCCCGGCCTGTATTCTACTCCTCCTATAGGTCTTGGAAAAAAGCACACCTCCCCTTGCCTGAACTAGGAAAAGCACCCTCTCCCCACTTATTTAATCAGAGGACACAAAAACTGCAAGCCTTTGGGTAAAGGGTTAGGGTTAACCTTCACTTCTCCGAGTTTCAACCCTCATCTGTAAAAGGAGGCATTGAATAAGGTTCTATTCAGCTCTGAGAGTTTACTATTCTGTTGAAAACAAACAAACAAAAACAGGTCTAGCCGTTCCCACACTGCTCTTCGTCCTCATTCCTGGGGACTCCAGCCACCATTCTCCTCCCTAACAGAGGAGGAGAAGGATAGTGAATGAGCCCGTGCACTCACAGAACTCCCTTATTCCGAAGCTCTTTCTCTGATCCCGTCACATCCTTAAAGGAAAAGAGATTGTTCCTCTTCCCATTTTAAAGATAGTGAACCTGACAGGTTGCACCAGGGGAATCGCTAGCTCGGCCTTAAACCAGAGCACCCTGTCTCCCGTCCTGGGGATTAAAGCCTTCTCTAAAACTGCTGGCACAGAGGAGGTGTGGCGCCTGCTGAGACCTTTTCCCTGAAGAGTCTGGGCGGTTCGGCGAGGCCCCCAGCATGCCTTTTCTCCGCAGAACGGCCTTGGCCAGGTCCCGGTGCTTCTCTGGAAGTTAAAGGGCCCGGGTCAGCCGGGTCTTCCCCACTCCGCAGCGTCTCCCGAAGGCTGGGAGGCCGCTCTTTCCGAACGGATTTTAAGGGGCGGGAGCAGGCTGCAGCTAACCCCTTCCCTCCGGGGCCGAGGCCCAGCGAAGCTCCGGAGCCCGCCCTGGGGACGCGGCCGCCCGCCCAGGGACAGACCTCCCCCGACCATCGGGCCACACTCACGCAGCTTGGCTTGAATGGAGGGTGCGCGCGTCACCATGTATGGCCCCCGCTTCTCCACGGCCGCGGGGGTGCGCTCCCCCAGACGGAGGGCTCTATTACCAATCTGCCCGGAGGGTGGCCCCGCAGCTCCCGGCGCGCGGTCCCGAGCCCCGCTAGGCCGGGGTCCCGGGGTAGACAACCGCACCGCGCGCCCGCTGAGCTCCGCGGTCGCCATGGCCGGGCTCCGCCCTGCCGGATGATGCAGCCCCGCCCGTGGCAAACAAGCGGACGGCCGAGGGAGAGGCGGGCTGTCTTTTAGCAAGAGCGGTGCGCAGGCGCAGGTCGTCCTCTTCCGGAGCTCTCCAGTTCGGTAGTCTGGGTATTTGGCGCAAATATTCCGCCCTTCTTTCCGGGAGGCCGGGCAGTTGCGTTCTCGCTCTTGGGGTAGGCGGCTTGAGCCTGGTGATGGTTAGGCTCAGTTCTGCCTCTAGTGGACATTAAATAGTGATATTGTTGTGGGGCTGCGCATGTGCGTCGGTGGGGCGCCCACAGTTTGAGTCCTGGCGCGCCGCACTCTGTACTTCTCGCAGCGTCTCCTTGGGGGTCTTTCCACATATGGAGCTGCCAGAGAGCAGACTTGAGTTGAAGAGACATGAGGACAAGCGTTATCAGCGACCTTTTCTAGCAAAAGAAAGAGGCTCCAGAGGTTAAAGAACCTTGTGAAGGTGACACACCTAGAGGCAGTAATTGCGCTGATCCATCTGACGCCAAACCCCACCTTCTTAACAACACCAAGAGGTGCCTGTGACCTTGGACAAGACCTGACCCTCTCTAGGCCTCAGTTTCCACATTTAAAAATAGACCCGGTGTCACTACTCATTGTACAGTGAGGCAAATAGGCGTTGAAAAGGCGGGGGAAAGTGCACTCTGAGTCTGTGTGTGGTAGGCTATGTGTCAGGGCTCTTGAATTCTCTAGCCCCCAAGGGATGTGCTTGTGACTGGCTGGAAAGAAACTCCAGATCCTTGTGGAACTCCCAAATCTCATGAGGCTGTCCCTTGACTAATTTACTGGTCTCAGTAGGGCAGGTCAACAGTGTGCAACCTCCGAGCTCACAGGGACACGCAGACCGTTGGGTGGCACTATGCCTTGGGCAAGAGAGGTAAAAAGGAAGAATTTAGGGCTGAAGTTTTCAAAAATCAGAAGCACAAAGGAATCCTTACCATTTTGGTAGATTCTCCCCACTCCCCATGATGTTAGACTGTTTTTGCCTCCAGAAACAGCAGGTTCATATAGCTCAACTTAGTATTTAATCATTATAACCTCCCAGTGAAGCCAATAGTTATTCTTGTTAAACAAATGAAGCTTAGACTTGGTGAAGTTTACCAGTTAAGTGATAAACCTGGAATTTGTACCCAGCTCCCTGTGGACTCCAAAGAAGTAGTTTTCTGGCGGGGCACAGTGGCTCACATCTGTAATCCCAGCACTTTGGGAGGCTGAGGCAGGCGGATTACCGGAGGTAGGGAGTTCAAGACCAGCTTGGGCAACATGGTGAAAAGTGAGCCAAGATCGGGCCACTGCACTCCAGCCTAAGCAACAGAGAGAGACGCTGTCTCAAAAACAAACAACTCCCCCCCCCAAAAAACCAACAACAAAGAAGTGGTTTTCTTCTGGTTATGCTGATGGAGACTTCACCAAGAGCCAAATATGATTTAAACCAGCAGTCTCCAACCTTTTTGGCACTAGGGGTTGGTTTTGTGGAAGACAGTTTTTCCATGGGGTGGAAATGGGGTAGAAAAAAGCTGGTTTTGGGATGATTCAAGCACATTTATTGTGCACTTTATTATTACATTACAATATATAACGAAATAATTGTACAACTCAACTTAGAATCAGTGGGAGCCCCAAGCTTGTTTTCCTGCAACTAGACGGTCCCATCTGGGGGTGATGGGAAACGACGACAGATCATCAGGCATTAGATTCTCATAAGGAGCCCACAATCTAGATCCCTTGCATGTGCGGTTCACAATAGGGTTCATGCTGCTATGAGACTCTAATACCACCGCTGATCTGACAGGTGACGGAGCTCAGGTGGTAATGTGAGCAATGGGGAGCCGCTGTAAATACAGATTAAGCTTTGCTCACTCATGGACCAGTATCCATCCATGGCCTGGGGCTTGGGAACCCTGACCTAAACCCACTTAATGTCACAAAATCACTAGGAACTTGTAACAAAACTGTGAGAGCCTTCATGCACGCTCTTCCCAATCTTCCATCAATAATGCTCTTAACTGCTGAGTGACTCAACATAGACCCTGAAGCCAAATTATTTGCTGTCACCTACTGGCAAATTATTAAACCTCTTTATGTCTCAGTTTCTTTAGCTAAGTGGAGATAACAGAACCCATCTAATGGAAGTGGAATTGTGAAGTTCAGTTGTAAAGTGTTTAGAATGACACCTGGCATATAGTAAGTGTTCAAGAAATATATGCTATTATTTACACAACCCTTATACAGCATTACAAGGATTTAGTGTTCATTCTCTCATTTGACTTTACACTCCCCAAGGGCAGACTGCCTTATTCACTTTTTAGCATAAGGTTATAGTAATAAATATTTGTGGAATTAATATCCTATTTCTGCTCTTTTGGTTAACTAGTATCATAGAACTTCGGGGCTGGAAGAGATCTTAGAGATTATATAATTTAAAGTCATTATTAATGAAGAAACTGTGATCTTGTGATAGTTGTGCTCAATGATCCTGGCCTGGATGTGGGCAGTTCCCTTTTCCACTTAAGAAATTATGTCCACTAGGGCTCACGCCTGTCATCCCAGCACTTTGAGAGGCCAAGACAAGTGGATTGCTTGAGGCCAGGAGTTCAAGAGCAGCCTGGGCAACATGGCAAAGCCCCGTCTCCACACACAAAAAAGAAAAATTAGCTGGGCATGGTGGTGTGTGCCTGTGGTCTCAGCTACTTGGGAGTCTGAGGTGGGAGGATCACCTGAGCCCAGGCGGTTGAGGTTGATCTGACAGGAGGTGGAGCTGCAGTGAGCTGTGATGGCACCACTGCACTCCAGCCTAGATGACAGTGAGATCCTGTCTCAAAAAATAAATAACTTACAATTTAACAAAAGAAATTATGTTCACTAGGAATCTAAGAAAAATAAATACCCACCCCACCACCAAAAATGCCCCCAACCAACTCTAGGTTGTAAGGGGATGAGGTTCCAGAGCAAGAATTGCCACAGCAGAAAGGGCACAAAACCCTGCTTCCTTGCCCCGGCTACTCAGACCTTAACCGAGTGCTTGTGCTGGCTGCCCTGCTGGGCCTAGGGCTCCTCAACTCAGCATAGCTTTATTCATCTCCTACTGTGTCACAGGTGCTATGCTGGGTCCTGTAAACCTAATGATGACAAATAAGGTATCTCCCAGTTCCCTTCCTTGCCCCTGCTACTCAGACCTTAACCCAGTGCTTGTGCTGGCTGCCCTGCTGGACCTAGGGCTCCTCAACTCAGCATAGCTTTATTCATCTCCTACTGTGTCACAGGTGCTATGCTGGGTCCTGTAAACCTAATGATGACAAATAAGGTATCTCCCAGTTCCCAGTCTTGTTTCTTTGTATTGGGGGATAGTGAATCCTTGGGGACAGTTTATCGGCTGTTAGGAGCAAGGACTACTACCTTGGCTTTTGGAACCCTCATTGGGCAGTTATTCTTTTTTTTTTTTTTTTGAGACGGAGTCTCGCTCTGCCGCCCAGGCTGGAGTGCAGTGGCCAGATCTCAGCTCACTGCAAGCTCCGCCTCCCGGGTTCACGCCATTCTCCGGCCTCAGCCTCCCGAGTAGCTGGGACTACAGGCGCCCGCCACTGCGCCCGGCTAGTTTTTTGTATTTTTTAGTAGAGACGGGGTTTCACCGTGTTAGCCAGGATGGTCTCGATCTCCTGACCTTGTGATCCGCCCGTCTCGGCCTCCCAAAGTGCTGGGATTACAGGCTTGAGCCACCGCGCCCGGCCTGGGCAGTTATTCTTTATCCCTGGCTCTAAATCTAAGTTATTCTCTAAACTTCCTTGGTCCTGGAACAGATGTGGATCCATCATCAGTTGAGAATTCTCGTTCTGCTGTTGACTGGAGCTGATTCCTTCATACAGGCAAGTATCTGAGGTTAAACATTAAAAGAGATGGAGGACAGATTTTTTTTTTTTTGAGACAGAGTCTTGCTCTGTTGCCCAGGCTGGAGTGCAGTGGCGCCATCTCAGCTCACTGCAAGCTCTGCCTCCCGTGTTCATGCTATTCTCCTGCCTCAGCCTCCCAAGCAGCTGGGACTACAGGTGACCACCACCACGCCTGGCTAAGTTTTTGTATTTTTAGTAGAGATGGGGTTTCACCGTGTTAGCCAGGCTGGTCTCGATCTCCTGACCTCGTGATCCGCCTGCCTCAGCCTCCCAAAGTGCTGGGATTACAGGCTTGAGCCACCGCGCCCAGCCAGAGATTTTCTTTTTATCCTGCCATTTCCCTTTCAAGCTCTCGTTTTTTTTGAGATGGAGTCTTGCTCTGCTGCCCAGGCTGGAGGGCATGGTGTGATCTCGGCTCACTGCAACCTCCACGTCCTGGGTTCAAGCAGTTCTCTGCCTCAGCCTCCCAAGTAGCTGGGATTACAGGCACCCGCCACCATTTCCAGGTAATTTTTGTATTTTTTTTTGTTAGTAGAGAAGGGGTTTCACCATGTTGGCCAGGCTGGTCTTGAACTCCTAACCTCACAATCCACCCGCCTTGGCCTCCCAAAGTGTTGGGGTTACAGGCGTGAGCCACCGCGTCCGGCTTCCCTTTCAAGCTCTCTTCCCATCTCAGAAGCCACTGTCTCACCAGGTTGTGGCCTCTAGCCCAAGGAACTTCTCTCATTATTGGTAGAGTACAGATAACTAGATAGGACCGATGAATCTGCAGGTCTTTAGGGAACCAGCCCCACCATTGTCCTCACAGTTATATGCAAAGGTATGGCCACAGCTGTGGAGGGCTGCTGTGGTTTGTCTCTACCAAACCTGATGTTTACATTTGATCCCCGGTGTTGGAGGGGGCGCCTAATAGGAGGTATCTGGGTCATGGGGGTGGATCCCTCACAAATACATTAATTTCCTCTCTGAAGGTAGTAAGTTCTTAGAGTTCTATAAGTTCCTGAGAAAGCTGGGGTTTTTTAAAGAATATCGATTATATATGTATAGTGGGCCATAAAAACTATCTCTGTGGCCGGACTCAGTGGCTCACGCCTGTAATCCCAGCACTTTGGGAGGCCGAGGCAGGCAGATCACGAGGTCAAGAGTTCGAGACCAGCCTGACCAACATGTTGAAACCTCGTCTCTACTAAAAATACAAAATTAGCTGGGCATGGTGGCGTGCGCCTGTAATTCTAGCTACTCCAGGAGGCTGAGGCAGGAGAATTGCTTGAACCTGGGAGGCAGAGGTTGCAGGGCGCCGAGATTGTGCCACTGCATTCCAGCCTGGGCAACAGAGCGAGACTGTCTCAAAACAAACAAACAAACAAAAACTATATCTCCTTTCTTGAAGTGTGGATTTAGCTGAGGAGACAAAAAACAAAAACAGCACAATTTACTAGTTATAGGGATAGTCTTAGATATATATTTATGTGTAAATATATATTATCTGTATATATAACTAGGTATTGATGTCACTTAAGATGGTACGACCACACACACACACACACATACACACACACGCAGAGAGAGGGAATTCAGCCACGTGGTGTAGGTTGGTTAATTACTTGAGATAGATGAGAAGCAGGCAGGTCTGTGCTGAGCTGTGTCATCAGTGAAGATCACACATTGAAGCTGATTCCTCAATAGGGAAAAGAGCCAGGAAGGAGGCATGTGGAGAACCATACAGGGAACATCAGAGGCTCCAGAAAGAGCAGGTCTCAGAAAGGTCTCAGCCTGTTCTTCAGAAAGGAATGAACACTTTGTCTGTGGGGTACAGGAGGAGGCAGAGGAGGAGATGTAGCTGAGATTCAGGACCTTGGTGGATTCAGAATAGGTCAGGATAAACTGGCCAGGAAAAGGTGGCCCCATCATCTCAAGAGAGCTGGATATTAAAGAGACTAGTATCTCCCCTTCCTCTTGCTTCCTCTCTCACCAAGTGATTTCTGCTCAAGTCTGCTCCCCTCTGCTTTCAGCCATGAGTGGAAGCAGCCTGAGGCCCTCACCAGAAGCTAAGTAGATGCCAGTTCCATGCTTCTTGTAAAACCAAAAGAACTGTGAGTTAATAAACTTTTTTTTTTTTTTTTTAAGATCAAGTTTCACTCCTGTTGCCCAGGCTGGAGTGCAATGGCAGGATCTCGGCTCACCCCAACCTCCACTTCCTCGGTTCAGGCGATTCTCCTGGCTCAGCCCCCCGAGTAGCTGGGATTACAGGCATGCACCACCATGCCCAGCTAATTTTGTATTTTTAGTAGAAATGGGGTTTCTCCATGTTGGTCAGGCTGGTCTCGAACTCCTGACCTCAGGTGATCCGCCCACCTCGGCCTCCCAAAGTGTTGGGATTACAGGCATGAGCCACTGCGCCCGGCCTAATAAACTTTTTTTGTTAAGAGATGGGGTCTTGCCCTGTTGCCCAAGCTGGAGTACAGTGCTATGATCATAGCTTAGTGAATCCTTGAACTCCTGGGCCCAAGCAATCATCCCATCTCACCTTTCTGAGTAGCTGGGACTATAGGTACATACCACTGTACCTGGTTTTTAAATTTTTTTTGTAGAGATGGAGATCTCACTATGTGGCCCAGCCTGGTCTTGAACTCCTGGCCTCAAGTAATCCTCCTGCCTTGGCCTCCCAAGGCACTGGGATTACAGGCATGAGCTACTGTGCCTGGCCCCTTTATAAATTACCTAGCCTCAGGTATCCCTTTACAGCAATACACTAAACACCTACTAAACACTAAACCCATTTAAGACAAAGGCCAAGCCCAGCACAGTCATCTCACTTGGCGTTCAACTAAACTTCTCCAATGCAGGAAAATGGCAAACTAAACAATACTACCACAAAATGTGACTATAGACTAATAGACTGTGCTGCTAAGGACAAGCTCTCTGGCATCCAATTAAACAAACAGACAGGAAAAACTGAAGTGATAGTTAACAAAGCTTAGGAGAAAATGACTGGGCTTAAGCCATTTTCCCAAGCACGACCAAAAAAAATGATTATAACAAATAGGATATAATCTGCTCACTTTTCGTTCTTGTTATATCCCTGTGAGGTGGCTCCCATTTTTAGACAAGGAAACCAAAGGACGGGAAAGGTGGGCAACTTATACAGCCATATGGCTGTTATACAGTAGACTAGGATTTGAACACAAGTCTGAATCCAAACCCCATTTTCTCATCTTACTGCTACATTATGCTGCCTTCCATCAGCTGGTAGGTGTATGTAATAAAAAGACATGGGGACAAACTGACATCATGTCCCTCCTGAGGGGATACAATTGGAATTTCACATAGTATTTTTGCCAAAAATGTTTAGCTGGATTTGAATAATTAGGAAACAGACACAGGCAGATTACAGGACATTCTACAAGTGGCCTGGACTCTTCAGAAATGTGGACTGTATGTATTTGAAGCTAAATTTTTTTTTTTTAGATAGAGTTTCACTCTTGTTGCCCAGGCTGGAGTGCAATGGCACGATCTCGGCTCACTGCAACCTCCGCCTTCCGGGTTCAAGCGATTCTCCTGCCTCAGCCTCCCGAGTAGCTGGGATTACAGGCATGAGCTACCACGCCCAGCTAATTTTTGTAGTTTTGGTAGAGACGGGGTGTCTCCATGTTGGTCAGCCTGGTCTCGAACTCCCGACCTCAAGTGATCCACCCGCCTCGGCCTCCCAAAGTGCTGGGGTTATAGGCGTGACCCACTGTGCCCAGCCTGATGCTAAACTTCTTAGAATAGAACGGAATTGTGTTTATGTAGGAGGCAAAAGTCCTTTTTCTCAGATTTTTGCTGAAGTATTCAGGGGTGAAGTAACGTCTGTAGATATATAACATATAAACAAATGTGACAAACTATTAATTGCTTTGAAATTTACTAAAACAAAGTGTAGGAAAGAAAAAGGCTAGAGACCCCATCTAGGGTAGAAGCCCTGTCCATCCAAGTCAAGCTGTGGAAGGATCCTCATATTTATCATCTACTTCTTTGTTTGAGACAGAGTCTCGCTCTCTCGCCAGGCTGGAGTGCAGTCGCACGATCTCGGCTCACTGCAACCTCTGCCTCCCAGGTTCAAACAGTTCTCCTGCCTCAGCCTCCCGAGTGGCTGGGACTACAGGCGTGCATCACCACGCCCAGCTAATTTTGTATTTTTGTAGAGATGGGGTTTCACCACGTTGGGCAGGCTGGTCTTGAACTCCTGACCTCATGATCCACCCGCCGCAGCCTCCCAAAGTGCTGGGATTACAGGCATGAGCCACTGCACCTGGCCCATCTGCTTCTTTAGGTAGAGCTAGGATCCACCTACTAGATGTACCTACTTTTTTTTTTTTTTTTTTGAGATGGAGTTTCACTCTTGTTACCCAGGCTGGAGTGCAATGGCATGATCTCGGCTCACTGCAACCTCTGCCTCCCAGGTTCAAGCGATTCTCCTGCCTTAGCCTCCCGAGTAGCTGGGATTATAGGTGCTCACCACCACACCCAGCTAATTTTTCGTATTTTTAGTAGAGATGGCGTTTCACTGTGTTGGCTGGCTGGTCTCAAACCTCGGACCTCAGGTGATCCACTTGCCTCAGCCTCCAAAAGTGCTGGGATTACAGGCGTGAGCCACTGTGCCTGGCCAAGATGTACCTACTTTCTCCAGCACAGCAAAGGAGTTGATTCAATTTGCCTGATGGGTATGTGTGTGAAGAAAGTCTGATGAGACAAAATCACCAGTAGATTGAATTTATCTAGTCACTTTTGCCTCCTAGTAACATGCCTTGTGATTTTTGTAAGTTTGCTTCTTGTGAAAATTATTTCTATTATTTTAGATTAAGGGTGGGCAAACTTTCTGTAAACAGGCAAATAGTAAGTACTCACTGGTCCAATTACACTATGTCATTTTAATGCAAAAGCAGCCATGCATAAGGCACAATGTGAATGTACCTAATGCCACTGAACTACAAACTAAAAATTCATCAAGATGGCAAATTTTATGTATGATCTTACCATAATTTACTAAAAAGCAAAAAAAAGAAGCCACAGATAATATGTAAATGAACAGGGAGTGTGACTGTGTTCCAATAAAACCTTATTTACGGACACCATATTCTGAATTTCTTTTTTTTTTTTTTGAGACGGAGTCTCGCCCTGTTGCCCAGGCTGGAGTGCAGTGGCGCAATCTCGGCTCACTGTAACCTCCGCCTTCCAGGTTCACACGATTCTTCTGCCTCAGCCTCCCGAGTAGCTGGGACCACAGGCACCGGACACCACGCCCAGCTAATTTTTTATATTTTTAGTAGAGACGGGGGTTTCACCAAGTTAGCCAGGATGGTCTCGATCTCCTGACCTTGTGATCCGCCCGCCTCAGCCTCCCAGAGTGCTGGGATTACAGGTGTGAGCCACCGCGCCCGGCTCATATTCTGAATTTCATACAATTTTTATATATTATGAAAAAAAATTTTTTTTTTGAGTCGGAGTCTCACTCTGTTGCCCAGCCTGGAGTACAGTGGTACGATCTCGGCTCACTGCAACCTCCACCTCTCGGGTTCAAACGATTCTTCTGCCTCAGCCTCCCGAGTAGCTGTGACTACAGGTGCGCGCCACTATGCCCAGCTAATTTCTGTATTTTTAGTAGAGACAGGGTTTCAACATACCGGCCAGGCTGGTCTCGAACTCCTGATGTCATGATCCACCCACCTCGGCCTCCCAAAGTGCTGGGATTACAGGCATGAGCCACTGCGCCTGGCCAAAATACTTTTCATTGATTTTTCAACCATTTAAAAATACACCAGGTGGCAGGCGCCTGTAGTCCCAGCTACTCAGGAGGCTGAGGCAGGAAAATGGTCTGAACCCAGGAGGTGGAGCTTACAGTGAGCAGAGATCGCGCCACTGCACTCTAGCCTGGGCGACAGAGCGAAACTCTGTCTCAAAAAAAAAAAAAACCACAACAAAACAAAACAAAAAAAACCCAATCCATACCAGCCTGGGCAACATGATTTACAAAAAAATAACAAAAATTAGCTGGGCGTGGTAGCATGCATCTGTAGTACCAGCTCCTCAGAGGCTGAGATAGGAGGACTGCTTGAGCCCAGGAGGTGGAGGTTGTAGTGAGCTGATATCGCACCACCGTGCTCCAGCCTGGGCGACAGCGAGACTCCGTCTCAATAAAAAAAAAAAAAAAAAAAAAAAGTAAAAATTCCTAGAGCAGGCCAGGCACAGTAGCTCACGCTTGTAATCCCAGCACTTTGGAGGGTGAGGTGGGTCGTATCACTTGAGGCTAGGAGTTCAAGACCAGTCCAGCCAACATGGTGAAACCCCGTCTCTACCAAAGCTGTAATAAATTAGCCAGGCGTGGTGGCACATGCCCGTAATCCCAGCTACTTGGGAGGCTGAGGCAGGAGAATCGCTTGAACCTGGGAGGCAGAGGTTGCAGTGAGCCAAGATCGTGCCACTGCACTCCAGCCTGGGCGCCAGAGCAAGACTCCGTCTCAAAAAAAAAAAAAAAAAAAAAAAAAACCCCTTACCAGAGTACCTGTTTCCTTCTAAGGGTATAGATGATTGAATCAGGTAAAACAAAACATTGAAATCTCAACCTTACCTAAGATACAAAGGAGGCCGGCTGTGGTGGCTCACACCTGTAATCCTAGCACTCTGGGAAGCCAAGGCAGGCAGAGAGCTTGTACTCAGGAATTTGACGCCAGCCTGGGCAACATGAGACCAGAACCACAAAAATCAGCCGGGTGTGGTGGTGCATGCCTGTGGTCCCAGCTACTCTGGAGGCTAAGATGGAAGGATTGTTGGAGCCCAGGAAGTCGAGGCTACATTAAGCCATGATCGCATCACTGCACTCCAGCCTGTGTCAGAGCAAGACCATCTCAAAACGAAACAAAAACACATTTTAAAAAAAGGCAAAGGCAACAAGAACACTTTCCATCTACTAGTTCTATCCAGCTACATACTAAATCTTCTGCTTGTAAAAGGCCAATGCCTCAACCCTCACCATCTTTCAAATCACCCTCATTGCCTAAGATCACTCCTTCGCCTCCTGCAATTTGGCCTCAACCGCCCACAAAAACATGGCCAATAAATTAAAATTTCTTGAGCATCTGGCCGGGTGCGATGGCTCATGCCTGTAATCCCAACACTTTGGGAGGCCGAGGCAGGTGGATCACCTGAGGTCAGGAGTTCGACACCAGCCTGGCCAACATGGTGAAATCCCATCTCTACTACAATTACAAAAATTAGCTGTGCCTGGTGGTGCATGCCTGTAATCCCAGCTACTTGGGAGGCTGAGGCACAAGAATCGCTTGAACCCAGGAGGGGGACGTTGTAGTGAGCCAAAATCATGCCACTGCACTCCAACCTGGGCAACAGAGTGACACTCTGTCTTTAAAAAAAAAAAAATTGTCCAGCCTCGGTATTTGCTTACTAGCTTCATTTAGTGTCATTTAATCCTCACAAAAATGGCTCCATTCAGCATTTCACAGGTATACACATGTAAAATCTCAAGCTACATACTTTAAGATTTACACCAGGCGTGGTGGCTCATGCCTGTAATCCCAGCATTTTGGGAGGCCGAATCACGACATCAGGAGATTGGGACCATCCTGGCTAAGATGGTGAAACCCCATCTCTACTAAACATACAAAAAATTAGCTGGGCGTGGTGGCTGGCGCCTGTAATCCTAGCTACTCGGGAGGCTGAGGCAGGAAAATGGCGTGAACCTGGGAGGCGGAGCTTGTAGTGAGCCAAGATCCCGCCACTGCACTCCAGCCTGGGCAACAGAGCGATACTCCGTCTCAAAAAAAAAAAAAAAAATTGCATACTTGGCTGCATATAAGTTATACCTTACTAATGTTGCTCTCTTCTTTCACTCTAAATGTACCTGCTCCCACAATTTCAGTCTTCAACCTAGTTCACATCTGCCTCCAACCAGTCTCCTTGGAAGTCGTAATTTTTGCTGTTTCAAACCTTAAATTCTTTTCTCTAGTCTCAGTCTCTTTTCAGAGCTCTTGGCGTAACTTGCGCATTGATGTCTGAAATTTAACAGATCCAGAATCACATGTAGCAAATTCTCCACTCTGCATCAAGCTCCTCCTTTTGCTGACTCCTGTATGAATGGTACCACCACTCAAATCTCAAGATGGCCTTCCCAGAGTTCTCATTTCCCCTCATCAAATTAGTTATCAACAACCCTCAATAATGTGATTCTCAAAATTCATCCCTTTCCATTCCTATGGCTACTACCCTAATTCAAAATCCCCATTAAGTTATAACTACACTGTGCCTAAGTTTTATCCCTACCTCCAGTGTCTCCAGGTTCCAATATTCACTGTCTCTTCTGTTCACTGCTTTACCTTCAGTGCCTGGCATGTTTGTTATACAGTAGGTGTTCGATAAATTTTTGTAGCATGAAGACCATCACAGCATTTATCTCACCCTCATAGATAACTGTGAACCTATGTTCCTTCCTTTGCTCCTCCCATGACATGAGGAACAGAGACCATTTTTACTCATTTTGCAGTGAGGAAGAAAGCACTGGCCCACAGTGGGACCAAACCTAAGAACCACAGCCTACCAACTATACATTAAACGTATGTGCCATTTTAGTTTATTTCACATTTCTACTTCTTAAAAACTGGGCAGGGGGGTTTTATAAAAGGTCTCAAAGTATTAGAACTTCACCAAAACTGATTTTAATTACAATCCCTTACATGGCTCTAGGAGAGAAGATATCTGAATTTTTTTTTTTCTTGAGACAGAGTCTTGCTCTGTCACCCAGTCTGGAGTGCAGTGGTGCGATCTTGGCTCAGTGCAAGCTCCGCCTCCCAGGTTCATGCCATTCTCCTGCCTCAGCCTCCCGAGTAGCTGGGACTACAGGCACCTGCCACCACGCCCAGCTAATTTTTTGTATTTTTACTAGAGACGGGGTTTCACCGTGTTAGCCAGGATGGTCTCAGTATCCTGACCTCATGATCCGCCTGCCTGGGCCTCCCAAAGTGCTGGGATTACAGGCATGAGCCACCACGCCTGGCCAGACATCTGAATTTCAAGCTAATATTAATCCGATTTCCCTGACACTGCAGTCTGGACTGGCTATACTGGAAGTGACCCAGATCTAGAACCTCTTTATCCAGCAACTAGTTCTAGTATTATGGTGCTTCTAACACAAGCAGGATTTGTTTTACTCAGCTGTTTAATCAGAATGCCTCCAAATTTACAAAGCAAATGTTTTAATGTCCAAGGCTAATACACCACTGCAAGGGAAGAACAGGTAGGGAAGGAAAGGAGCACTAAGAGAGGAACACACCATAAGAGGGCTTGGCTACTGCATAGCACATCCTGAAGACTATCTCAGTGACCACTTTTAAACATCATTAAAACCTGTTTTGGAAAGGTACACAATTTGATCCATCCCCACAGACAACCAGTCCCCTAAGTCTAGGGTGTCAACAAGAAAATTCTATATAAACGACTTCTGGCTTTCAGCTACTTTACCAGCTAGGGCACCCAAACGTATTAATGAAACTGATTTTCATGTCAGATGATTTCCAGAGAATTAACACAGTTCTCTCAGCATGTGAGAGGCCAACAAAACCATGAAACCAATACGGCACTTAATTTTCTGCTTATTAATGCAAACACATGAAACAAATACCTAATTTCAGTTCAAACTCATTTCCCTTTTATTAAAGTCCAAGTTACCATTACATGGCTTGGTACTCAATAAAGGAAAACTTGTTCAAATAAGGTAATATGTTATCATCAGTATTTCCAGGTAACTGTTCACACTCAAGTAGCAGTGTCAATAAATCCGTGGGGAAGCCCATCTGTAAGAGAAAACACAAAGAATTAGCCGGGAAAAGAATAAAGAAAAGGTAGAAATCTTTTAAAAATAACCATTAGCGCTACAACCAGGGAAATTACCGTCTCTCTGTACCCTTTACTGCTCTTACTTAATCCTGCCTACTGTCAACCCACAAGGGACTAGCTTTGTGGGTTTTTTGTTGTTTATACCATTGGTACTTCCTTCCCAATCAGAAAAGCACTCAGTAGTTGCCATTTTTCTCTTTTTTTTTTGAGACGGAGTCTGGCTCTGTCGTCCAGGCTGGAGTGCAGTGGCCAGATCTCAGCTCACTGCAAGCTCCACCTCCCCGGTTTACGCCATTCTCCTGCCTCAGCCTCCCGAGTAGCTGGGACTACAGGCAC
The DNA here is from genome assembly GCF_003255815.1 of Theropithecus gelada. NCBI lineage: Eukaryota > Metazoa > Chordata > Mammalia > Primates > Cercopithecidae > Theropithecus > Theropithecus gelada. Next base: position 50,598,654 of record NC_037674.1, read on the forward strand.
CCGCCACCTCGCCTGGCTAGTTTTTTGTATTTTTTAGTAGAGACGGGGTTTCACCATGTTAGCCAGGATGGTCTCGATCTCCTGACCTCGTGATTCGCCCGTCTCGGCCTCCCAAAGTGCTGGGATTACAGGCTTGAGCCACCGTGCCCGGCCTGCCATTTTTCAAAAATATTTTTTTTTGGGCCAGACACAGTGGCTCACGCCTGTAATGCCAGCACTTTGGGAAGCCGAGGCGAGTAGATTGCCTGAGCTTAGCAGTTCGAGACCACTCTGGGCAACACGGTGAAACCCCGTCTCTACTAAAATACAAAAAATTAGCCTGGTGTAGTGGCCCACGCCTGTGGTCCCAGCTACTCGGGAGGCTAAGGCACAAGAATCGCTTCAACCGGGAGGCAGAGGTTGCAATGGGCCAAGATCGCTTCATTGCACTCTAGCATGGACAACAGAGCAAGACTCTGTCTCCAAAAAAAAAGAAAAAAAAAAAAAGAAAAAGAAAAAGTCAGTATAGCTAGAATATATCTTACATAAAAAAGATCTCCTAGACCCCTCGGAATAATACTAAATAAAACGAAAACAAACTTTTAGGAGTCTATTATAGAATATGAACCACAGGGCCAGACACGGTGGCTCACACCTATAATCCCAGCACTTTGGGATGCTGAGGCAGGCGGATCACCTGAAGTCAGGAGTTCAAGACCAGACTGGCCAACATGGCGAAACCCGGTCTCTAATAAAAATACAAAAATGAACCGGGCATGGTGGTGGGCACTTGTAATCCCAGCTACTAGGGAGGCTGACGCATGAGAATTGTTTGAACCTGAGAGGCAGAGGTTGCAGTGAGCAGAGGTCGTGCCACTACACTCCAGCCTGGATGACAGAGTGAGACTCCGTCTCAAAACAACAACAACAAAACAAGCAAGCAAGAGCTTCAAAAGTATAACTAGGAAAATTTCCATTCTGCACAACTAGTTTTCTGTAAGTACTCATAGAAGTCAAAACCATTGCATATATTATAAAGATGAGCTACTTCAGGGAGGCTGTGCTGGTGAGGAGGGGGACAAAGATAAAATGAAAAGACCATTGCTTTTGGCTCACACCTGAAACCCAAATAATTTGGAAGGCCAAGGTGGAGGGATCACTTGAGCCCAGGAGTTTGAGAACAGCCTGGGCAACATTGTGAGACCCTGTCTCTATAACAAAATTAAAAATAAATAAATAAATTAAATAAAAGCAAACAAAAATACCACTCCTTTAAAGCAAGCTTTAAAACGAGATCCCAGCTGGGCACGGTGGCTCACACCTGTAATCCCAGCACTTTGGGAGGCTAAGGTGGGTGGATCACCTGAGGTCAGGATTTCAAGACCAGCCTGGCCAACATGGTGAAACCCAGTCTCTACTAAAAATACAAAAATTAGCCAGGCATGGTGGCTCATGCCTGTAAGCTCAGCTACTTAGGAGGCTGAGGTACAAGAATCAGTTTGAACCTGGGAGGCGGAGGTTCAGTGAGCCAAGATCGTGCCCCTGCACTCCAGCCTGGGTGACAGAGTGAGACTCTGTCTCAAAAAAAAAAAAAAATCCTAAAAGTAGATGACAAAGTTTTAGGCATTTTCTGTTCAGTTTCTCAACAGGAAGACTGAATATAAAAATTCCTTGAATTCTGAGTATTTTTGTTTGTAGTATGTACGTATGTATGTATGTATGTATGTATGTATGTATTTAATTAACTAACAGAGACAGGGTCTCACTATGTTGCTCAGGCCGGTCTCAAACTCCTCAACTCAAGCAATCCTCCCACCTTAGCCTCCCAAAATGCTGAGCTTACAGTCATGAGCCATTGTTGCCAGCCAAGTTCTTCTTTTTTTTTTGGAGACACAGTCTTACTCTGTCACCCAGGCTGGAGTACAATGGCGCAGTCTCGGCTCACTGCAACCTCTGCCTCCTGGGTTCAAGCGATTCTCCTGCCTTGGCCTCCCGAGTAGCTAGGACTAAAGGCGCATGCCACCACACTCGGCTAAATTTTGTATTTTTAGTAGAGACAAGGTTTCACCATGCTGGTCTTTAACTCCTCACCTTGTGATCTGCCCGCCTTGGCCTCCCAAAAAGCTGCGATTATAGGCGTGAACCACAGTGCCCACCCCAAACAGAAATACTTTAAAAACACCAAAGCAAATGTGGCAACAATAAAAGTATCTGAAAATCTGGATATGTGTACACAGACTCCCTGTACTATGCTACTGTTTATGGCTAAAATATTTTATAAAGATTTTTCTTTAATTAAGGTGGCTTTTGCCTTTATACCCATAAGAAAACAATGATGCCAGGCACAGTGGCTCAAGCCTGTAATCCCAGCACCTTGGGAGGCCAAGGCAGGCAGATCACGAGGTCAGGGGTTTGAGACCAGCTTGGCCAACATGGTGAAACCCTGTCTCTACTAAAAAATACAAAAACTAGCCAGGTGAGGTGGCATGCATCCTGTAGTCCCTAACAAGAACACTGAAAGGTCTTACCACAGCACACTTAAATGTCATCCACCCACACCTCTCTGGATTGTCTTCCTGCCTTCTTCAGTAGTTTCTCGCTTACCCATGGGGTTTACACTTTGTCAAGGCCCAGTTCCTCCGGAGTGGAGATTCCCAGTTCATTTAAAGTTGGTCTAAGTTCCTGGATGACATAGGGGTAGATTTCCTTATGAGGTCCTGCTTTGTCCTGATGGCAAAAAGAATATTCACATTTAACTCTCAAAAGCCATGTCTATTAATTCATGAAATGAACTTAAAAAATGCTTTTAATTACATATGCAGAGGCAAGCAGGGCAGAATTAATAATACAGGTCATCAGCTGGGCGCAGTGGCTCATGCCTATAATCCCAGCACTTTGGGAGGCCGAGGCAGGTGGATCACTTGAGGTCAGGAGTTTGAGACCAGCCTGGCCAACATGGTGAAACCCCATCTCTACTAAAAATACAAAAATCAGCCAGGTGTAGTGGCACATGCCTGTAACCTCAGCTACTTGGGAGGCTGAGACAGGAGAATCGGCTTGAACCTGGGAGGCAGAGGTTGCAGTGGGTCGAGATCACGCCACTGCACTCCAGGCTGGGTGACAGAACAAGACTGTCTCAAAAAAAAAAAAAAAAGGTCATCTACTTTTAAGTTAACACATTTGTTCAATAAATAGGGCAACTTGCTGGGTGCTGTGGCTCATGCCTGTAATTCCAGCACTTTGGGAGGCCGACGCAGGTGGATCACAAGGTCAGGAGTTTGAGACCATCCTGACCAACATGGTGAAACCCGGTCTCTACTAAAAATACAAAAATTTGCCGGGTGTGGTGGCATGCCCCTGTAATCCCAGCTACTTGGGATTGCTTGAACCAGGGAGGCAGAGGTTGGAGTGAGCTGAGATCGTGGCACTGCACTCCAGCGTGGGTGACAGAGCAAGACTCCGTCTCAAAAAAATAAAAAATTAAATAAATAAATAAATAAATAAAAATAAAGAGGGCAACTTATATATGTACTGTTCAAGGGAGGTTTTTGAGATACCTTGAGAATAACTGCAATTGGACTAAATCCAGAAAAAACATCTTAAAGTCTAGAATTACTGGAAAAGAAGGTAGTGATGACAGAATTTTGTGAAGGCAATTAGACATGCCCAGCAGGCAACACGAATAATTAAGTTAACACGGGAAAAGTTTTTTCATTTGCTTCCAATTTGAGACCCTAACTGAATTAACTACCAGTGTTGAATGGATTGATAGCCTACAGAACCCTTAATTATCTTACCCATTATAGATAAAGTAATGTCACACTTTCGTAGTTAACAGACCTTGAGTTTCTTTTTTTACAGACCATAGTATCTTTTCATGGAAAGCTGTACTTTGAGAATACATATATCCAGGGCTGGAGACTATTCACTGTTATAGTTACACCTGTGCTGTCACAAGATTCCTCAGAAATTAATAAAAAGTCAAAAGAACTAAGAAAGTGTCGGCCGGGCGTGGTGGCTCATGACTAATCCCAGCACTTTGGGAGGCTGAGGTGGGCGGATCAACTGAGGTTGGGAGTTTGAGACCAGCCTGACCAACATGGAGAAACCCCGTCTCTTAAAAATACAAAATTAGCCAGGCGTGGTAAAATTTGTCTGTAATCCCAGGTACACGGGAGGCTGAGGCAGGAGAATCGCTTGAACTTGGTAGGTGGTGGTTGCAGAGAGCCAAGATCACGCCATTGCACTCCAGCCTGGGCAACAAGAGTGAAACTCTGTCTCAAAAAAACAAAAAAAAGTGCCAAGTTGCTCTTCTTCTGCCTTCAAAAAACTCTAGAGCTCCTTAATTGTACTTTTTAAAATTGTATTTTTAAAAATGCAATGCATTTATTACAAAAAAACTCAGCCGGGCAGCGTGGCTCACGCCTGTAATCCCACCACTTTGGGAGGCTGAGGTGGTGGATCACCTGAGGTCAGGAGTTCAAGATCAGCCTGACCAACCTGGTGAAACCCCATCTCTATTAAAAAATAAAAAAACTAGCTGGGCGTGGTGGCGGGTGCCTGTAATCCCAGCTATTCGGGAGGTTGAGGCAGAAGAATCACTTGAACCCAGGAGACAGACATGGCAGTGAGCTAAGATCACGCCACTACACTCTAGACCGGGCGACAGAGCAAGACTCTGTCTCAAAAAAACATATAAACTCAGAAATTATAACCAAATAAGAGGGAGGAAAATTGGTATATATCCTCCTATGTTTTAATATAATGTATATGTATTTTTTTGAGATGGAGTTTCTCTCATTTTTTTTTTTTTTTTGAGACAAGAGTCTGGCTCTGTCGCCCAGGCTGGAGTGTAGTGGCACAATCTCTGCAAGCTCCGCTTCCTGGGTTCATGCCATTCTCCTGCCTCAGGCGCCTGCCACCATGCCTAGCTAATTTTTTGTATTTCTTTTTGTAGAGACGGGGTTTCACCATGTTGGCCAGGATGGTCTCGATCTCCTGACCTCATGATCCGCCCGCCTCGGCCTCCCAAAGTGCTGGGATTACAGGCGTGAGTCACTGCACCCGGCCGAGACGGAGTTTTTCTTTCTTGTTGCCCAGGCTGGAGTGCAATGGTGCCATCTTGGCTCACTGTAACCTCTGCCTCCTGAGTTCAAGCAATTCTCCTTCCTCAGCCTCCCGAGTTGCTGGGATTATAGGCATGTACCACCACTCCCGGCTAACTTTTTATTTTCAGTAGAGATGGGGTTTCTCCATGTTGGTCAGGCTGGTCTCGAACTCCTGACCTCAGGGGATCCACCCACCTCCATCTCCCAAAATTGCTGGGATTACAGGCATGAGCCACCGCGCCCAGCAGACGCAAATATGTTTAAAGTCAAACACATTTCTACAGTATCAATAGTTGTGTAGTATAACCAGTTCTGGGAAGTTACCTCTTAAGAATTTCTAACATTTCTTATGACAAATAGCAAGAAGATGAATACACTTTGTAGTTAAATCTTTATATACCCTTAATTGTTCCTTGATAAATTCTTTTTTTTTTTAAGAGACGGAGTTTCTCTCTTGTTGCCCAGGCTGGAGTGCAATGGCGCGATCTCAGCTCACTGCTACCTCCGCCTCCCGGGTTCAAGTGATTCTCCTGCCTCGGCCTCCTGAGTAGCTGGGATTACAGGCATGCACCACCACGCCTGGCTACTTTTTATATTTTTAGTAGAGACAGGGTTTCACTATGTTGGCCAGGCTGGTCTCAAACTCCTGACGTCAGGTGATCCACCCGCCTCAGCCTCCCAAAGTACTGGGATTACAGGCGTGAACCACCACACACGGCCAAGATAAATTCTAAAAAAAAAAAAAAAAAAAAAAAAAAAAAAAAAA
>NC_037674.1:50609351-50614525 GCF_003255815.1 Theropithecus gelada
AAAAAAAAAAAAAAAAAAAAAAAGAAAAAGAAAAAGAGAGAGAGAAAAGAAAACAGATAAATTCTTTTTTTTTTTTTTTTTTTTTTTTGAGACGGAGTCTCGCTGTGTCGCCCAGGCTGGAGTGCAGTGGCGCGATCTCGGCTCACTGCAAGCTCCGCCTCCCGGGTTCACGCCATTCTCCCGCCTCAGCCTCCGAGTAGCTGGGACTACAGGCGCCCGCCACCACGCCCGGCTAGTTTTTTTGTATTTTTAGTAGAGACGGGGTTTCACCGTGTTAGCCAGGATGGTCTCGATCTCCTGACCTCGTGATCCACCCGCCTCGGCCTCCCAAAGTGCTGGGATTACAGGCTTAAGCCACCGCGCCCGGCCTAACAGATAAATTCTTAAATGGAATTGCTGAACAAAAGTGTGTCATGTACAATTTGTAAGGCCTTGAATAAATGCTGCCAAAGCAGCCTCCAGAAAGATTTTAACTGGCCGGGCGCGGTGGCTCAAGCCTGTAATCCCAGCACTTTGGGAGGCCGAGACGGGCGGATCACGAGGTCAGGAGATCGAGACCATCCTGGCTAACACGGTGAAACCCTGTCTCTACTAAAAAATACAAAAAAATTAGCCGGGCGAGGTGGCAGGCGCCTGTAATCCCAGCTACTCGGGAGGCTGAGGCAGGAGAATGGTGTAAACCCGGGAGGCAGAGCTTGCAGTGAGCTGAGATCCGGCCACTGCACTCCAGCCTGGGCGACAGAGCGAGACTCCGTCTCAAAAAAAAAAAAAAAAAAAGAAAGATTTTAACTGCAATGTACATTCCTTCTAGTTATATAAAGACTCATTTTAGGCATTTTAACAAATTCAAAAATATAGAATATGCTGATACCTCAGCAATAGCCCACTCATTTACAGAACAATTTTAGCATTATTATTTCACTGACCTTAACAGCCTCTAGGATACGAACTGTACTAGCAAAATCATTTAACCGTCTGCATGCCCGCAAAGCAGCATCAATGATTTTGGGCTCTGGAACCAGATCATAGGTAGCAAGTGTGTTTATCCCTGCAAAATTAAAAAGAAGGGCCATGTCAACCTCAAAGAGCCTCACTTAAACTATAAGTTATTTACATTTTTACTGAATCACTGACGTATGATCTTATGTGTCTGGGTCTCCATTCTCTTATCTATAAAATGAGAGAAATCTACCTTTAACAAATTCTAGATAATAAGATCACAGTGGATCTCCCTAAGTGAATTAATGGAAAGAAAGCACGCAACAGCATGCAGATTGAAGGAAAAAACCCTGAGTTTTTTTTTCCTTCTTTGAGACCGAGTTTTGCTTTTGTTGCCCAGGCTGGAGTGCGATGGCGTGATCTCAGCTCACCACAACCTCTGCCTCCCGGGTTCAAGCGATTCTCCTGTCTCAGCCTCCTGAGTAGCTGGGATTACAGGTGTGTGCCACCACGCCCAGCTAATTTTGTATTTTTAATAGAACAGGCGTTTCTCCATGTTGGTCAGGCTGGTCTCAAAATCCCGACCTCAGGTGATCTGCCTGCCTTGGCCTCCCAAAATGTTGTGATTACAGGCGTGAGCCACAGCTCCTGGCCATAAAAAACCCTAAGAGTTTTCTTAAATGCAAACACTATTTTCATAATAATTAGCTGGTTTCTTTTCAAACAAGAGAGTCATTTTCAACTCCTAACTTTCTTTCTGGAGACGGAGTCTTGCTCTTTCGCCCAGGACGGAGTTCAGTGGCTCCACCTCAGCTCACTGCAACCTCTGCCACCCGGGTTCAAGCGATTATCCTGCCTCAGCCTACGAAGTAGCTGGGATTACAGGCGGGTGCCACCACACCCAGTTAATTTTCGTATTTTTAGTAGAGACGGGGTTTCAGCATCTTGACCCAGCTGGTCTTGAACTCCTGACCTCGTGATCCACCTGCGCTGGCCTCCCAAAGTGCTGGGATTACAGGTGTAAGTCACCCCACCCAGCCCCCCTATCTTTAGCTCTTAGTACAATGAACACGTTTTGGATGCTTTAAAAGAGCTTCAAGTCTGGGCCCAGTAGCTCACGCCTGTAATCCCAGCACTTTGGGAGGCTGAGATGGGCAGATCACCTGAGGTTTGGAGTTCAACACCAGCCTGACCAACATGGAGAAACCCATCTCTACTAAAGATACAGAATTAGCCAGGCGTGGTGGCGCATGCCTGTAATCCCAGCACTTTGGGAGGCTGAGGTGGGCAGATCACCTGAGGTTTGGAGTTCAAGACCAGCCTGGCCAACATGGAGAAACCTATCTCTATTAGAGATACAGAATTAGCCGGGCGTGGTGGTGCATGCTTGTAATCCCAGCTACTCGCGAGGCTGAGGCAGGAGAATCACTTGAACCCGGGAGGTGGAGGTTGCAGTGAGCTGAGATCGCGCCATTGCACTCTAGCCTGGGCAATAAGAGAAACTCAGTCTCACACAAAACAAACACACAAAAAACCAAAATAAAAGAGATTCAACTGGAAAATAGCCTAAAAACAGGCAGATAAATGAGTAAGGAGAGTTAACGAAGCCTAAATGAGGACATTAAGGAGATATTATAGAGAAACATTAGTATACAGACTCATAAACATTCAACCAGAAAATGACTGGGCATGATTACTTTCAGATCTGCACAAAATGACACATCATAAAATTTAAGATTCTTTTAATGGGAACACATAATTGTTCTTTTTATTATTTCTACTCCAGATTGTTCAGTAAGAATTCTACTGGTTGTAGCAAAAGGGAATCATTACATTTCTGCAGAGAAGTTTAAAGCATTTAGGTTTCTTGCTTTTATTACTTTAAAATATTTAAACAAAGGATACCAGTGAATATGATGCAGTCATTGAGATTAAATTTTTGGTCTGAGATAAATTACCCTACACTTAATACAATTTACTCATGCTAAGTGTGCATCTGCAAATTGAGGAAACACAAGTTCTAACTTACTTACTTATTCAGGGCAAAACAATGCAAAAATAATAAAAAACCTAAACCATCACCCAAAGGGGAAGGGAACCAAATGACTGCTTTGTGTAAATTTTTTTTTTTTTTTGAGACGGAGTCTCGCTCTGTCGCCCAGTGGAGTGCAGTGGCCGGATCTCAGCTCACTGCAAGCTCCACCTCCCGGGTTTACGCCATTCTCCTGCCTCAGCCTCCCGAGTAGCTGGGACTACAGGTGCCCACCACCACGCCCGGCTAGGTTTTTGCATTTTTTTAGTAGAGACGGGGTTTCACCATGTTAGCCAGGATGGTCTTGATCTCCTGACCTCGTGATCCACCCGTCTTGGCCTCCCAAAATCCCAAAGTGCTGGGATTATAGGCTTGAGCCACCGTGCCCGGCCTAATCTTTTTTTTTTTTGAGACGGAGTCTCACTCTGTCGTCCAGGCTGGAGTGCAGTAGCACGATCTCAGCTCACTGCAAGCTCTGCCTCCTGGGTTCACGCCATTCTCCTGCTTCAGCCTCCCAAATAGCTGGGACTACAGGCGCCCGCCACCACGCCCGGCTAATTGTTTTGTATTTTTAGTAGAGACATGGTTTCACTGTGTTAGCCTGGATGGTCTCAATCTCCTGACCTCGTGATCCGCCTGCCTCGGCCTCCCAAAGTGCTGGGATTACAGGCGTGAGCCACCACGCCTGGCCTGTGTAAATTCTTTGAAATGTACAAAACTGTTACCTTTTGCTCATCTAGCCTTATTGCTATAGCAGTGGTTTTCAGGAGACACTGGGTAATGTCTAGAGACATTTTTTTTTTTTTTTTTTTTTTTTTGAGACTGAGTCTGGCTCTGTCGCCCAGGCTGGAGTGCGTGCGGTGGCCGGATCTCAGCTCACTGCAAGCTCCGCCTCCCGGGTTCATGCCATTCTCCTGCCTCAGCCTCCCGAGTAGCTGGGACTACAGGCGCCCGCCACTTCGCCCGGCTAGTTTTTGTATTTTTTAGTAGAGACGGGGTTTCACCGTGTTAGCCAGGATGGTCTCGATCTCCTGACCTCGTGATCCGCCCGTCTCGGCCTCCCAAAGTGCTGGGATTACAGGCTTGAGCCACCGCGCCCGGCCTAGAGACATTTTTGGTGGTCACATGGTATGAGTGTGTACGTACTGGCTTCTAGCAGGTAGAGGCCAAAGGTGATGCTAAACATCCTACAGTATAAAGGACAGTCCCCTACAACAAAGAATTATCTGGCCCAAAATGTCAATAGTGCTGCCTTAAAATCCTGCTTTGTAGGTAACTTTCCTAACTAAAAGTTGCATGGAGTAACTAGTTTAAATGATGCATGTTTTCAAAACAGTTGCTCTCAATAAAGGGGCAGAAGCAGTTCATATTTACACACAAAAATAGACAAATATGTGTATGTTCCAATTACCTTTACGCAATTCCCAGGCATCTATATCTGGCTTGTTGAAGTATGTTACCCAGCGAGCATCAAACTCCTCATCTGTCTCATGTGACCCATGAGAATAGCAGCGAACTGACTGGATAGCTACAATGTGAAAGAACCATAACTTCAATGTACACAAACAGTACTTGATACATCTTGTTTAATGCATTAAATTTTGAGTCGACTATATATGTTGTGGCAGATAAAATATTCAACAGGTCAAAGGAAGTACATCTTATACATTGATATAGAAAGATATCTTTAAAATTAAGCAAATAAAACCAAGTAGAACAAAAAGTATTACATAGGCATGTTTATACTTTTCTCCCTAATGTATAATACTAGCTTGAAATTATTAACAGTGGTTCCCTCTGATTTTAAATTAACAGTGATTATCTGTGAGAGGTAAAAACTACTTTATATACTTCCATATTGTTTGAATTTTTACACGTAACCAGAGTATTAATCCCTAAGTAAAAATGTCCCAGGTGGCCGGGCGCGGTGGCTCAAGCCTGTAATCCCAGCACTTTGGGAGGCCGAGACGGGCGGATCACGAGGTCAGGAGATCGAGACCATCCTGGCTAACATGATGAAACCCCATCTCTACTAAAAAATACAAAAAACTAGCCGGGCGAGTTGGCGGGCGCCTGTAGTCCCAGCTACTCGGGAGGCTGAGGCAGGAGAATGGCGTGAACCCGGGAGGCGGAGCTTGCAGTGAGCTGAGATCGCGCCACTGCACTCCAGCCTGGGCGACAGAGCGAGACTCCGTCTCAACAA